>NC_085138.1:305438010-305482996 GCF_035046485.1 Aedes albopictus
CGCCTAAAGGTAGGCAATTGCTAAATGATTTGATGGTCTACTTTGAATACATCGTATAGGGTAAAAAATATAATTTGGACATGTGTGTAACTTTATATGCTCTGCGATGTATGTCTTGTTCCGGATAGCTAATAAAAGTGGATACTTCTGAATATCGATTATTGATCAAACAGACCCTATTCTGATGACTTACGTTGAAAATTCGCTTTACAATTAAGAATTTACTTTAAAATTATCGAAAATGTAAATTGTTTCACTAAAATCGCTCAAATGTACAGATATGCAAGACGACATACACTTCACAGTCAAATACAATATTCACCTCAAAATCGTTGAATTAATAATTGTAAGAAATTTGAAAGGCTTATTGTAATAAAACATGATTAATAAAGAAGCACTATGCAGCCAATCTCTTAACATTCATCTAGAACGTGGAGTAATCGTAGTTTTCTTTTTACTGTCTGTAGACTACCCGATGGCACATCAGAATTTCTTTCTGAACATCAGCAACACTTCAACCGAACACCTTCCAGTTTTATTGTAACTCCATTAGAATTTCTGTAGCTTTTCAGAAACTTACCAGAAAATCATAAATTGTCACATTTTCAACCTCCAGAAATTCCTTCTGAAATCCCGTTTTTGTAGATTCCTCCAGGAGTTTCTTCCGTGGATACCTTTAGACATTTCAACCGAGGATTTTACATTGGATTCCTTCCGAAGACCCCTATGAAAGTTTCTTACGAGGGCTTCTCACGGAGTTCCCGCAGTGGATTTGTCTTTGACTCCAGACTTTTATTCCTTCACGATTTCCTTGAACTGAGGCTTTCCATAGGAATTCTATGTGAAGAATTCTTCAGACATTGGCCAAGGGATTTCTTCGGATGATTTCTCCAGGAGTTCCTCCGGAGACTCCTTCAGGAATTGTTTAAATGATTTTCTTGTGGAGTTCCTTTCGAGGATTCTTCAGGGAACCCTCCGAGAGTTTGTTCAGTGAATTCCTCTAGCTTTTTTCATACTATGAATTTTACATGGATTTTCCTTCCGGTGTTTTCGCCTGGATTTTTTTTTTTAATATTCCTCAAGGAATTCATGCGGTGGATTCCTCCGAAAGTTTCTATCGGGAATCTCTGCAGGAGCTCCTCTAAGCGCTCCTTCCGAATTCTGTATAAAGACTCCTCCAGATTTCTTTTTCGGAGTGGAATTTTGCGAGGAGTCCCCCCCTGTAAGGGGTGAGTATGGCAGCATAATCGATCGCGTTCGCTATTGTCTCGCGTGAAAATCAAAACAATAGATACGCGGGTGTTTAGTTTTCAGTATTGTGTTGTTCTTTGCTTAGTATTGTGTTGTTCTTAGCAGAGAAATACATTAATCAAGACAATTGATGATCGGCATTGAATCACAAAAACCACACAATAATTGGTGAGATCTTTCCAATATTATTTATTTATAAATAATTCTACTTCAGTATATATTTGCTATATAACTGCATATAAGTTGAAAATTCGCTATTTTCAACATCCTTTCATCTATTGGAAGCTGCTTTAGTTCTGGGCTCTTTCTAAGTTGTTGAAGGGATTTATAAATGCTTGCAAGGACTTGGCCAGGTGTGTGGAGCTGAGTGAATCTATGACATTGTAGATAGTAGCAACATCAGCAATGTCAATGGATATATTCAACTTTGCAACTCCATCCAAGATTTGCGCAAGTATTCATGCTATGCTATGCTATGCTATCTCCAGCAAATCTTTTAAGGAATTTCGTGTTAGGATCCCTCCAAAAGCTCCTTTACGTGTATTTTAACGTTCACTAATTTAACACTATTCCTGTAGATTTATCCATGTTATCCAGCTGGGTGTTCATCTAAGAGTTCCTCTTGGAGATACCTCCAGGCATCATGAATTTCTTACAGGATACCACCAGGAGATCATTTCTAGGATTCCTTCTGAAGTTTCTTTCCATGGAGATTCCATCCATCAAATCTTTCCAAATACTCCATTCGGGATTTTTTTCACGGTCTGAAGAACTATAAAATAAGTTAAAATTCCCAAATAAAAACAAAGTCTTTTTCTGATGACGACGTCTCCATGCTATTCTACCTGGAGATTCCTTCCGGAAGTTAGTCAGAGGATTTTCCCATGAATAATGAATTTTATCGTAATGTTACAAAAAATATGGGTTTCCTGCAGGAGTTTTTTGCTGTAGGTTCAAGGAGGAATTATATGTTGAGATTCTTCCAAGATTTCTCTGTGGGAATTTCCTCATAAATTGCTTCGGGAATTGCTGCAGAAATTTATTGCAGAGTTGCCTCTGGACTTTTACACAAGTTTAGGGTAATTTAAGGAATGACCCCAAGCCACACACATGTCATTGAAGAGTCATGGCAGCGCGGGTTTTGTGGCATACTTTCAGCAAGTAAGTACTAATTTGTTAGAAGTCAGTCACAATGACTTCTGCACAACCAACACCTGCGCAGCCGTGAATTTTTTGAGATATGCGTGTTGCTTGAGCTTTCAAGGTTTTTGTTTGAAATTTCATCTGGGGAGTCCTACAGGAATTGAATTGCGGGATTCCTACAGGAATTCCTTTTGGTGATTCCTACAGGATTTTTTTTTCTGGGGTTAGCCACAGGAACCCCTTATGAGGTCTGCTATAGGCATTGCTTCTGTCGATTCATTCATGAATACTGCTGGAGATTTTTACAGGAATTTCTTCTGGGGAACACTCAGGAAGGAATTCCCAAGAAAATTCTAAGGAACACCAGGAAGGAAACCCAAAGGAACTCTTGACTTGAGATTTTTTTTAGAAAATGCCTGGAGAAAATCTTGAAGGAACTTCTGGACGAATACTGGTTGAGAAATTTCCAAAGAAACTTCTGCTGCTCTTCCCGAAAAATCTCTTGTACGACTGCACTAAATATGTCCTGAAGTGTTTTTTTTTTCTGGAAGCGTGTCCAGGAATTCCTTCTACGATTCTTCCTGGAGTTTTTTTCTGGGATTCTTCCGAGAGTTCCTTCGGGAATAAATGCAAGAGTTTCTTCGACAATGTTCAATTCTCCCAGGAGTAGCTTCGGAAATTTCTTCCAGGAGTTTAGGAGTTGCTTCGGAAATTCCTCTATGAATTTATCCAGAAACTCCTTCTCGGACTTCGGCCAGATTTTTTTTATGATTCTACCAATAATTCCTCGTGAATCCCTCCAAAAATTCCTGCAGCGGATTCATTGAGGAATTCCTTCTGGGAATTTCTACAGGAATTCCTTTCAAATTTCGTCCAGGCAATCCATTCGGGGTTACCACCAGGAAAATCCTTCCGGAAATTCTTTCAGAGGATTTTTGCAGGGCCTCCATCTTACTTGCTGCAATATCTTCCGGGTTCCATCCAGAAGTTTCTTCTGGAAAATTCGGTAAGAACTGTTACCAGGATTTCTCCAGCAATTTTTCCGTGATTCGCCCAGGAATTACTTCTTGGGACTCCTCCAGAATTTTTTTCTCAAACTTTCTTTCAGTCAAGGAATTACTGCCAGGATTCGTCCGAACATTTCTTCCAAAATTCTTTCTGGGTTTAAAGAATCATTTGAAATTCGACCTGGAATTCCTTCTGAAATCGAAACAAAAATTCCTTTTGGGGATTCTTAAAGAAATTGCCTCTGGAAATACCTCCACGAATTATTTTCGGGATTCATCCATACATACCTTTCAGGGATTTTATCAGGGTATCCGACCAATTTTTTTTTTCCTAGGAATTCATCGAAGAACTCCATCTGGGGATTCTTGCATAAATTCATTATAGGGAATCCTCCAGAAATTCCTTTAAGGGAATCTCCAGGAATTTCTCCCGAAAATTCCTCCTGGAGTTTCTTCTGTATATTCTTGTAGGTTTTTTCTTGATTTATTGAGGAATCTTTTCTGAAGATACCTGCAAGAATTCCTTTTGAGGATTTGTGCAATAATTCCCTTATAGAAGATTAAGCCAGGAATAGCTTCTGTCTGGTGATTTCTCTAAGAATATCTTTTGAGATTCGTCCAGGAGTTCATACTGTGAATTCCTTCAGAAATTCCTGCTACGATTTCAACCCGGTATTCGTTCTGGGTATTCCTGCAGTAGTTTTTTCGGGAAAACCCTCTAGGACACAGTCAACACACGATCGCATATGCTGTTAAAGTGAAGGCAATATCCGTGCATTTTACTTGCGTTTAAATGGAAGCATGTTTGCATATGGCTTCCACTCTTGCATTGTATTCTACATCATATATGAATATAGGGGCCCATATAGCCGAGGCGGTAAACGCACGGGTATTCAGCACGACCATGGAATACCATGGTGACGGGTTCGATTCCCGGTCGGTCCAGGATCTTTTCGTAAAGGAAATTTCCTTGACTTCCTTGGGCATAGAGTATGTTCGTGCCTGCCACACGATATACACATGCAAAATGGTCATTGGCAGAGGAAGCTCTCAGTTAAAAACTGTGGAAGTGCTCATTGAACACTAAGCTGAGAAGCAGGCTTTGTCCCAGTGAGGACGTTACGCCAAGGAGAGGAGGGATATGAATTTTTGTTGGCAGGGAAGCTCCTTCTGCAGATTTCTCCAGGATTAATTCAGGAGTTCCTTCCGAGATTCAGCTGGGATTTTCTTTAAAGGTTTTTCTACGAATTTCTGAAAAAAAAGAGAGAACCTTCCACAAATCCCATCTGGGTATTCCTCCATGTACTCCTTCAGAAATTGCTCAAGAAAATACTTGTAGGTTTTTTTTTCCAGGGATTCCTCCATGAGTTCCTTCTGGGGGTTCTACAGGAACTTCTTCGGATGATTCTTCCAGAGACTACTGCTGGGATATCAACGTGCAGCTCCGTCTGGGGCTTCCTGCTGAAATTCCTTCTGATGATTTCTACAGGCCTGGTAGCGAGTCACTTTTTAGTGATTTGGTCACTATTTTCGAGTCAGTCACTAAAAAGTCACTATTTGCCCGAAAAAGTCACTAAAGTCACTTTTTTCAGAAAAATTGTCACTTAAGTCACTATTTTGATAATAAACATGACACTATGGAGAAGAGAAAATAGTAATTTAGATTAGAACGCATCGCCAAAATTTTCTTCTGAATGCTTATCTCACAAAAAAACATCAGCTGCGCCGCTTATTACACGGTTAAAGCTGTCTTCATTAATGTGGCTTATAGCTATAGTTTCTATTCTTTTTTGGAACACTTGATTGAAAATGTGTCTAAGACTTTAGATAAATTTGTGAAATTTTTAAACTTATCCATTTTAACAGAACACTACCATTCCTTCATTATTTTCATTTTATATTTCTGTTCAATTGTATTGACCTATATCCAGTCATTGTCCACGCATTGTATTGTACTGGTAATGATGAGATGTTTGAACATTTGAGTCTACCGGAGATAATACATAATCCATTGTGTTCCCCTGTATTGGTATATTCTAAGCGAATCGAAAATTGTATAGCTAAAGAGTTTTTATGATAGGTGGAATTTCTGATGAACTAACTGTGAAGCTAGTACAGTGCAATGCTTTAAAAACCAGTTCGGTAACGGCAACAAATTTGCAGTTATCGCACCGTTAGACGTCAAAACGGTGTACTAGGTCGGTCCTAATGAGCACTCGAATGAATTTCACGATCCCATTAACGTCAATTGATGTGAACTGAAATGTACACATGTTGAAGTTATCGAATGTCAATTGTAGTAAGATGATTTGTTCAGCATCTTTGGGCTGGAATGCGAAATACTTTTTGAGGGAGTTTTTTGGAGTTTCTTATGTAAATCTTCACTGTTGAATTTAGTGAAATGTTGGCAGAATTGTTTAAAAAGCTTTGTTTAGAATTTATCCAGAAGTTTCTTCTAAACACTTTTTTAAAAATTTCTTCAAGACTCTTTCCACATAACATAAGGGAAACTCTGGCTCAAAAAGTTGATGCCTTTTCGAGTTCGTACACTGATATCACATGTGCTCTTTCGTTAACCTTCACGTACCCGACCCCCGACAACTCTTTTTCAAAATGCTTGCATTTCGTCAATTTTCATCCGATTTGTTGGGAGTCGCCCTCAATCGATCATAAATTCGTGCTAGTTTATTATACTGAAGTGGCCATGTATTGCGGAGATATTCCAAGTTGTACTGGGGTCAGGGAGGTGGGGAGTTGTCTATTTTGCCAAATGGCTAAAAGTGATAATTTCTTGTGTTATTGTGTTTGAGAGGTCACATCAGTTGATACATACTTCAGTCATTTTTTTTTCTGCCCGATTCTCTCGAAATCATGAAGATGGATACATCGCACGACAAGTTTTGTTTGCAAACCATGAATGTCCCCGATTGCACCCCCGTGGAACCTGTGCTTGATGGTCCGGGGTGGCCATAATAGTTGATACCGACTTCAGTCTATCCTGACCCCAGCACAATCCAGAATATCCCCGGAATGGTTTCAGATATTGCATGGCCAGTATAATGAACTAGCATCAATTTATGATCGATTATTAAACTTATCATATTCTAATTCCTTTCAAAATAACTGAAATGTAGCTCAAGAACAAAAAATATCATTCAAGTATTTACCAGCTCAAACTGTAAACTTTAGCTTAGAATTATATATTGACTTTCTTAGGAATGAGTTAATTCATCGAATATTCAGCATATAAGTTCAATTTTTCAATAATTTTGTGGTCACTATTTAGTCACTATTTGGTCACTTTTTTGATAATTTTGGTCACTAAAGTCACTATTATTTTGCCACTTAGAGCGCTGTTTTTAACAATTCCTTGTAAAGATTACTTCAGAAATTTCTTCTGGCTATAGGGTCTGGGACCATTTGGGCAGGAGCACCTATTTTGGGCACTTGCAGCTGTAATTCAATCAACTTCAAGCCGATTGACTTTAATTTTTGAACATAGCTAGATATTGTGCCCATCTGATCGTGTCTCACAAATAAAGTCAATCGGTTCAAAATTGACTGAGTTATAGCAGCAAGTGCCCAAAATAGGTGCTCCTGCCCAAATGGTCCCAGACCCTACATCAAAAATTTATTTTAAAAATTTTTACTGGAATTCCTTTTGGGATTCATCTAGGAATTTGTTCTTGAGAATCATTCAAGAACTGCGTCTGGGATTCCTCCAGGATTTTTTTCCTTGATTCGTCCAGGAATTCCTTCAGGATATACTTCCAGCAATTACTGTTAAAGATTTGTCTAGGAATTTCATCCGGGAGAAATCAAGGAACTTCATCTTGGGCATCCTGAAGAAACTCTTTTTGAATATTTCTCCAGAATCCTATTCTGGGGATTTTCCAGCGTTCCCCTCTGGGATTCAGCCAAGACATTTTTTTGACAATTCCTCAAGAATTCTTGGGATTCGTCCAGGAATTCCTTCTAAGAATTTTTCTTGAAATTACGAGTTCATCAAAGATTTTTTTCAGTTATTGCATCCAGAGATGGCATTTCACCGTAGCGATTTACTGCGGCGTCAGTTTATCGACCACACTGGGGATAGGAAATTTTTCACCACACCAAGAAGCCAGTTTCTCTTGTTTTGGGTGGTGGTTAGACCAAGCGCTAGTGCGTGCTCTTGCTCGTTCGCCTTGGATCGAGTGTGGCTCACTCTTTCGCGCGCATCGCTCTCCGGCGCTCTCCCGTGTTTTCACCCAGCAGTCACCGAATCATCACCATGGTGTCACCGGGGTGAGAACTCTCCAGTGTTTCACCGCAGCGCGCACTCTGGCGCAAAAACCTCACCGGGGCGCGCGCCCGGGTGATTTTTTACGCTTTCACTGGAGAGAATTTTAAAGCGCTGTCTCCGCACTGTTGTGTGGCCTAGTGCTCAGGGAGCTAAGAGATTTATTTCTACCCACCAAGCTTGCGCGCATCGAAATCGCAGTGGTGGATCCACACATAAGAGACGGGCTCCTGTTGACATACACAGCGTGAGTGGTGTATTTTCTATTTCTCTTTCCTACACTGAGGATATGGACATCTCTGATTGCATCTGAAGATTCCTCCGGAATCACTTTTTTGAATTCTATCTGAAAATACCTCAAGAAATTACATCCAGGATTTGTCTAGTTATTCCTCGAGGAGATACCTCCAGGAATTTATTCCGAGATTCGTTCAGGCATTCCTACCGTGATTCGTTCAGGAATTCCTTCCGAAATTCGACCAATAATTACTTCCAGGATTCGCCAAGAAATTTTTTTCTTAAATTCTTTTTGAAGTCTCTTCCAGTTATTCCTTTTCGGGATTCCTGCAGGAAACTTTTCTAGGGATTTCCCTGGGAATTCCTCCTAAGAATCTCCTTTCTTGTGAGGATTTCTCTAGCACTCCTTTTAGTGATTTTGTTTATGATTTTCTGGGTATACCTCCAGGAATTCATCCTGAAGATTTCCCCATTTGAGATTCATCAAGCAAATCCTTCCAGGTATGCCTCTAGGAATTCTAGAATTATTCTAGAAATTCCATAAAAGGATTCTTTCTGGTGAAACCTCCAGAATTTCCTCCCGGGATTCGTCTAGGAATTCCTTCTAAAATTCGTTCAAAATCTTTTTGAAAATTCTTCCAAGCAATCTTTTCGGGGTTACCCCTGGAAGTCCTTCTAGGGATTCCTACAAGAATTGTTTCTGGGATTCCTCCAGGATTTTTTCCAGGCATACCTTCTGTGATTCGTTCATTCCGAAAGTCGTTCAGGAATTACTTCCATGATTCCTTCATTGCTTTTGGAAATTCTTTCTGAGGATTCATTGAAGAATTTATTTTGAAGATTCATCAAGAAATTTCTTCTAGAAATCATCCAGTAAATCTTCCCAGGGACTCCTCTAGTAATTCCGTTTAGATAATACCCAGGAATAATTTCTGCACATCCTTCCAGGATTTCCAATTCGGGATTATTCCGGGAATTCCATCTGGGGATTCTTCCAGAAATTATTCTCGTGATTTTTTCTGTAAAATAAACTCCAGGAAATCTTTCTGGGATACAACCAGGAACTTCTTATGGCATTCATCTAGGAGTTCGTGCAGTGGTTTGTTCACAAGTTTCTTAAGAAATTCTTCCCGGAGTTCATTCAGAATTTCTTTTTTCAAGGAATTCTTTCTGAGGATTCCTTCAGAAATTCTCTAGGGATTCTTCCAGGCACTCTTTCTAGGAAATAATGCAGGAATTTCTTCTGGGGACTTCTGCAGAAAGTTCTTCTCGAACTTTTTTTTGGGTGACATCCAGTAATGTCTTCTGGGATTCGTCCATCAAAGACTTCCAAAACTCGTCAATAATTACTTCTGTCATTCATTCAGGAAATCCTTTCGGGGATAACACCAGAAATTTATTCTGGGTTGAGTCCAGCAATTCCTTTCGAGATTAGTCCTGGAATTCCTTCCGAGATTCAAACAGAAATTCGTTCTGGGTTATCCTTCAGGAATGCTAGGTTTGCCCCAGAAACTAAATCTTAAAAATTCCTCCAGAATTATTCCAGGCATTCTTTTCAGGGATTCTATCAGGTGATTCTCCAGGAATTCCTTCATGAGAATCCTCTTCAAATTCCTTCAAGGATCCCACCAGAAGTTGCATTTAGGGATTCCTCCATGAATTCCGTCAAAATAATTCTTAGTGTCTTCAGATGATTCTTCCATGGATTACTGCTAGGATTTCAACGAGGAGTTTCTTATCTGCCCATATTCGCTAAGTTGACGTCTGGGGCTTCTGGGGCAGTATTTCTTCCTGGTGTAGCCTTCCAAACTTCGTCCAGGCAATCTTTTCTGGATTACCATCAGGATTTTTTTTTCCAAGATCCGACTATAAATTCCTTTCAGGATTAATCCAGGATTTTCTTTTGCATTTTTTGGGGGATTATTTCAGGAATTTTTTCTTGAGATTTCTGCAGGAAAATCTTCCGAGTTTCACAGAAAATCCTACTGGAGATTTTCACAAGAACTATTTCTGGGATTCCTTTAGGAATTTTCCATGATACTTCCAGGAATTCCTTCATGGGGATCCTCCAGATTTTTTTTCTCGATTTTCTTTTTGGCTAACATTCAGTAATTCCTTCCAAGACTTTTCTGAAGAGTTTCTTGTGGAGATATCTACAGGAGTTCTTCAGATGTTTCCTCCAGGGATGCTTGCTGGGATTTCTACGAGGAGTGCTGCGGAAATTCTTGCACATAATTTCTCTAGAAATTACTTCTGGAGATAGCTCCAGGAATTCCTTGTGGGATTCCTTCAGGATATACCTCTAGGAATAAATACTAATGATTCCTTTAGGAATTTCTTCCCAGAGACATTCAGGAATTCCTTGTTGGGAATTCCTTATGAAAATTCCTCCAGAAACCGCTTCTAGGGGTTCTTCCAGAATTCCCCCCTGGAATTTATCCAAGATTTTTTTTTCAGAGAATTCTTTAACAAATTCCATCCAAAAGACACTCGGCAAGCCTTTTGGGGATTCATCCAGGAGTTTCTTCTGATGGTTCATCTTGAAATTCCCAGATGAGTTCATCCAAGAATGCCTCCGAAAGTTGCATTTGAAGATTCCTCCACAAATTCCTTATAGGATACCTCCAGAAATTCCTTCTTTGAATTCTATCTGTGGATAGCTCTAGAAATTACTTCCATAATTCGTCTAGGAAATCCTTCAGGGAATACCTCCAGGAATTTCTTCTGGGGATCGTACAAGCATTCTTTTCGTGATTCGTTCAAGAATTTCTTCTGAAGTTCGTCCCAGATTATTTGGAATGAAGTACTTCCGGAAATCGCCCGGAACTCCTTCTTGGAATTTTGTCTGAAGATTGCTTCAGGAATTCTTTTTGGGATTCTTCCTGGAATTATTTTTAGGGATTTCCCCAGAAACGCTTTCTGAGAAATGCTCTGGGAAATCCTTCTAGGATTTTTTTTCTGGATTATTTCCTTTTGAGAATAATCAAGAACATCCTTCCGTGGATTCCTCTAGGAATTTCAGGATTCTAAAAATTACTTTGAGGGATTCCTCCAGAAATTCCTTCACAAAGTTCTTTCTGGTGATACCTCAAGGACTTCCTTCCGGGATTCGTCTAGAAATTCCTTTCAAAATCCGTTCAGGCAATCCCTGCGGGGTTACCACCATAAAATGCTCCTGGGACTTTCCCATAATTTCCTACTGAGATTCCTCCAGGAATTTTTGTGTGATTCGTCCAAGAATTCCTTCCAAGATTAATCCAGAATTTCCTTCTCGGCAATCCTCCAGGAATTGCATCCTAGATTCCTCTGGGATTTACTTTTGAGGATTCCTCAAATTCTGGTGAACCAGGAATTTCGTCCGTGATTGTAGGCATTCTGGGATTCATTCAGGAAGGCATTCTGGAGGTTGCTCTAGGATTTTTTTTTCTGGGAGACATCCAGGAATTCCTTTTTGGGAAACCTGCAGTAAGGGGCCGTCCATTAAGTACGTCACGGTCCTAGGGGGGAGGGGGGGTTTGTAAAAGTGTGACAAGCAATGTATTAAGTATAGGAAAAACCCGTACGAAGGGGGGAGGGGGGGTCGAAAATTCCCGATTTTTGCGTGACGTACTTAATGGATGCTCCCTAAACCCTTCTTCCTATAGGAAATCTCAGAAGAAATTTCTGGAGGAAGTCCAGTCCCAAAAGGTTCCCAAGAAGGAATTCCAGGATGCCTCTTAGAAGCAGGCCCGAGCACAAGACAGAAGACATGGGAGGTGTTTCTCCTACTTTTGGCAAAAGGTGGAGGGGCGGCTGGTGTCTAGAACTTCGACAATGGGAGGGGTTAAACGCTCAAAATCCTCCCTTGTGCACGGGCTTGTAGCAATTCCTTGAAGAATCTTCTAAAGGAATTCTCGGAGGAATCTAGGAAGGAATTCCAGAAGGATTAGCGAGATGCAATTTATGGATTAATCTTGGAAGGAATTCTTGGACGAGTCACGGAAAAAATCCTGAAGAAATCGTGGAAAGAAATTATGGGAAAATCTCAGGAACATTTCCTGGTGGTAACCTCGGAATGATTTTCATGACGGTTTTTGAAAGCAATTTCCAGACGAATCTCGGAAGGAAGTCCTGGAGATATCACCAGAAAGAACTTTGCGAAGGAATTGAAGAAATTTTTAGAGGAATCCTAAAATTCTTAGAGGAATCCCTGGAAGGATGTTCTTGATTATCTCAAAAGGAATTTCTGGGGAAATTCCCAGGATGATTCCCTGGAGAAATTACTCAGAAAAAAAAACCTAGATAGAATTTCTAGAGCAATCTTCGGAAGCGTTTCTTTGGAAATCTTTAGGAGAAATTCCTGGGGGTAATAATTCCAGGAAGAATCGCAGAAGGTATTGAGAATATTCAGACAGACTTCCAAGAAGAATTTTTGGACGAATTACGGAAGGAGTTCTTGAACGAATCCCGGAAGAAATTGCTAGGGGTATGCCATGAAAGCTTTTCTAGATGAATTCTGGAAGTAATTTCTAGAGCTATCCCCAGATAGAATTCCAACAAGGAATTTCTGAAGAAAATTCTTGGATAAATCCCTGAAGGGAATTCTGAAAAAAAAAACTCAGAAGAAGTTTCTGGAGGAATTTTCATAAGGAATTCCCAACAAGGAATTCCTGGATGTCTCCCAGAAGAAATTCCTAAAGGAATATTTAGCATAATTTGCTAGAGGTATATCCTGTAGGATTCCAATGAATTTCTGGAGTTATATCCATAGGTAATTCCTGGAGAAATTGAAGTATCAAGACTCTGGCGCTGCTATGTTTTTTTTTTCGTTTTATAACTATAATAATTTTTGAAAAGATGAAGAGGTTTTGTGCTTTTTTGAGAAGTATTTCGAATGGAAATCGCTCAAAGGGAACGTCCATAAATGACGTAGCATTTTTAGGCCGATTTTTTACTCCCCCTTCCCCCTCGAAGCATATTTTCCCATACCTAATACATGGCTCGTCGCACAATCTTAGACTCCCCCCTCCCCCCCCCCCCAACTACGTCATTTATGGACGCTCCAAAAGGGATTTTCCCTCTTCCAAATGTTAAGTTAAAAATAAATAAACAAATAAATAATTGCTAGAGAAATTATCTGCGAGAATTTCCGCAGAAAACCTCACAAAGAACTCCTCTTTGGAATTCCTGGAGAAAACATCTGAAGGAACTCTGTAGAAATCCCAAGAGGGATTCCCGAAGAAATCGCGAGAAGAAATTTCTTGAGCAATATACAGAAGAAATCCCGGGAGAAATTCTCGGAAGAAATTTCTGGATGAATCCTATATTGAATTTCTACAAAAATCGCCTAAAAGGATTCTTGGAGAAATCCCTGAAAGATTTTTTTTTTTTTGAGGAATCCCCTGAAAGAATTGCTGAGAGGTCTGGCTAAATTCCAGAAGGAGTTTTTGGGAGTATCACAAAAAGAAATTCCTATAATGAATTTCTGGAGTAATATCCAGCAGTACTTTCTGGACAAATCTTAGAAATCTTAAAGGAATCCCCGGAATGACTTCTTGTTTGAAGCTCGGAATGAATTCCAGGACGAATCTTGAAAAGAACCCAGAAAGGGATTACTGACGATTTTTGAAAGAAGTTGCTTCAGGTCCTTCAAGGATTGCTCCAGGAATTCCATTGAATATTCCTTTAGCAGTTCCATTGGGAGTTCTTTCGAGAATTCCTCCAGGAGTTCCTTTAGGAATCCCTTGAGGAACTTAATCGGGTTTTCCTGAAGAAGTTTTTACGAGAATTGTTAGTGGTGAACTTTCGGGAGTTCCTCCAGGAATGCCTTCGTAGATTGCTAAAAAAAATCCTCCGAAGATTCCTCAAGGAATTCTCCGGTGATTCTTCCAGGATTTCCTCCGGAGATTTCTCCAGGAATTTCCCCTGTTATTCCTCCAAAAACTCCTGCAGATATTCCCCCAGGGATTCCTTCAGAATATCCTCCGGGGATTCCATCGGGATTTTTTCCGGGGATTCCTCCAGGAATTCCTCCGAGGATTCCTTAAGGAAATTTTTCGCAAGTTCATCAGGGGAATTCTCCAAAAATTTCTCCGGGGATTCTTCCAAAAAAATCCTCCAGGCATTCCTTCTGTAATACTTTAAGTGATACCACCAGAAATTAGTCCCGGAATGTTTCCACAAATTTCACCAGGAAACCTTCCAGGAGTTTCTGCAGAAAATCTTCTAGATATTGTACCAGGAATTCTGCCAGGACATCCTCCAGAAGTTCTGTCGTAAATTTCTCCAGGAATACTTCCAGATATTCCTCCAGGAATTGCTCCAGAGATTGCTCAAAAAATTCCTTCGAAGTCCCCTTCAGCAATTCTTCCGGAGATTCCTCATGAAATCCATTTTTTCTATCTAGGAATTCTTTCAGGAATTCCTCCAGGACATCCTCCAGGAATTCCTCCAAAAAATCCTCCAGGAATTTCTCCACAAATTCCACCGGAATTTCTGTAGAGATTCCACCGAAAATTCCTCAGAGAATAGTTCCAGACATTCCTCCAGAGATTCAAAAAAAAAATACCTCTGAAGTTCCCTCCAGGAATTCTTCAGCAGATTCCTCTTAAAATTCCCTTGCGATTTTTCCAGGAAACCCCCCGGGCATTCCTCCAGAAATTTCTCAGAGGATTCCTTCAGGAGGTCATCCGCGAATTCCTCCGGGGATTCCTCCATGGATTCCTCCAGAAATTCTTCCGGGGATTACTCCAGGGATTCTTCGGGGGCTTTTTTACAGGGATTACTTCAAGGATTTTTTCTCCGAAAATTCAGAAAAGCTCGGTGAATTGATCCGGGTATGCCTCCAGGAATTTTCCGGGGATTCCTTCAGCAAGTTTTCCGCGAATTCCTCCGGGGATTTCTCCAGAATTTCTTCCAGGATATCTCCCAGGAATTCTTCCAGCAATTCTTCCAGAAACTCCAACATTTTCCCCAGAAATTCCTCCAGGATTCCGCCGTAAATTCCTCCAGAAACTCTTCCAGTGATTCCTCAGAATTATTACTTCAGGAATTCCTTCAGTAATACTTCCAGGAATACCGCCAAGAATTGCTCCTGAAATTGTTCAAAAGAAAAAAAAAATCTTTCCAAGATTTTTTCCAGGAATCCCTCCGAGAATACTTCTAAGAATTCCTCCAGAATTTTTTTCTCTGAGGAATCCTTCAGGAAGTCCTCCGTGAAATCCTCCGGGGATTCCTCCAGGAAAAGCATCAAGAATTCCTACAGGAATTCTTCCGAAGTTTCTTTCAGAAAGTGCTCCATGAATTCCTCCAGGGATTCCTTATTCCTCTGGGGATTCCTTCGGTAAGTTTTCCGCGAATTCTTCCCTGGATTCCTCAAGGAATTCCTGTGGGGATTCCTAAAAGAATTCTTCCGGGGATTTCTCCGGAAATTCCTCCGGAAATTCCTCTAGGAATTCCTTCAGTTATACCATACTTCCAGGAATTGTTTCTTGAAGTTTTCCTGGAATTCTTTCAGATTTTTTTTTCAGAAATTCCTCCGGAAATTCATCCAGGAATCCCTCCAGAAATTTTTACAGATATTTTTCTAAGAATTCTTACGGGAATTCTTCCAGGATATCCTCCTGTAACTCTTCCATGATTTCCTCCAGGAACCCTTCCAGAAATTTATTGAGAAAATTCTTTCGGGGATTCCACCAGGGACTACTTCAGGGATTCTTCCAGGAATTCCTCCAAAGATTCCATCAGGGAGTTTTCCCCAAATTCCTCCGGGGATTTGTCCAGTAATTCTTACAAGATTTTCTCCACAAACTCCTCCAAGAATTCTTACGGGATTTTCTTTAAGATTTCCTCCAGGGATTCCGCCGTAAATTCTTTCAGGAAAACTTCCAGACATTCTTCTAGGAATTCCTCCAGCGATTCCTCAAAAGGTTCCTCCAGATTTTTCTCTCCGAATTTCTCCTGAGATTGCTCCAGGAATTCCCGCGGGGACTCCTTCAGTAAGTTTTCCGCGAATTTCTCCTTGGATTTTCCATGAATTTCTCCGGGGATTCTTTCGGAAATTTCTTCAGGAATTCTTTCAGTAATACTTTCAGCTATTCCTCTAGGAATTGCTCTTGGAATTCTTCCTGAAATTCTACCTGAAATTCCTCCAAGAATTCTTCCAGGATTTTTTTCAGAAATTCCTCCGGGACTTCTTCCAAGAATTCCTCCAGGAGTTTCCCAGATATTTTTCCAGGAATTCTTCCAGAAATTTCTCCGAGGATTTCTTCAGGAAGTCCTTCGCGAACTCCTCCGGGGATTTCTCCAGAATTTCGTCCGGGATCTCTTCCAATTTCTTCAGGGATTCCACCAGGAATACCTCCGGAGATTACTTCAAAGATTCCTTCAGAAATTTCTTCCGAAGATTACTTCAAAAAGTGCTCAGTGTATTCTACCAGGAATTCCTCTGACGATTCCTTCAGTAAGTTTTCCGTGAATTCCCCCGTGGTTTTCTCCAGGGATTCCTCCGAAGATTTCTTCCGGAAGTGCTTCATTCCTCCATAAATTCTCCAGGAATTCCTTCAGTAATATTATGATTAATATAATGATATTGTTCATGGAATACTTCCGGGGATTCCTCAGAAAATTTCTCCGGGGATTCCTCCATGAACTCCTCCGGAGATTCCTCCATGACATATACCAGGAATTCCTTCAAAAATTCCTCCTTGAATTCCTTCAGGACTTCTTCTTATTCAGGAAGTCCTCCAGGTGTTTCTCCAGAAATTCCTCAAGGGACTCCTCCAGGAATTCCTTCGAGGATTCCACCAGAAATTTCTCCGAGATTCCTTCAAAAACTCATGGAAGAATTCCTGGAAAAAGTCCTGGAGGAATTCCTGGAAACATTCATGAAGGAAACATTCCTGGAAGAGTTCGTGGATGAATTCCTGAAAGAAATCCTGACGGCATGATACTGGAAGAGTTCCTGGAGGAATTTTTGGGGGAATCCTCGTAGGAATTCCTGGAGGAATTTTCGAAAGAATATCTGGAGGAATTTCTGAAGGAATGCCAGGAGGAATTCCTGGACGAATACCCGGAGGAAATGCTGCAGGAATCCTCAGAGGAATATCTGTAAAAATCCCCGGAGGAATCTCTGGAGGAATTCCTGGCGGAATTCCTGATAGAAATTCAGGCGGAATACCTGGAAGAAATCCTGATGATATTTCTGGAGGAATCCCTGGAAGAAATCCTGGACGAATCATGAAAGAATTCCTGGGAAAATTCGTAATAGAATTTCTGGAAAAATTTCCAAAGGAGTTCCTGTAAGAATTCCTACAGGAATCCGTGAAATATTTCCTGGAAGAATCTCCAGAGGATTTCTTGGAGAAATCTCCGGAGGAATTTGTTAAGGAATTCCCGGAGGAATTTCTGGAGAAATCCATTTAGTAATTCCTGGAAAAATCTCTGAAGTATTCTCAGGAGGAATTCCTGATGGAATCCTCGGAGGAATTCCTGGAGATATGCTAGCAGGCATTCTCAGTCCCAGATGGAATTCATTGAGAAATCCCAAATGGAATTCCTGGAGTAATCCCAGAAAAAACTTCTACAAGAATCCCAGAAAGAATTCCTGGACGAATCCCCGAAGGAATTTGGGGAGAAATCTCAGAAGAAATTCCAGGAGAAATCTTCAAAAGAATTCCTGGAAAAAATTGCGTAGGACTTGTTGAAGAAATCCTCGGAGGAATCCCCGAAACAATTCTTGGAATAATCTCCAATGGAATTACCAAAGGAATCTCCTAAGGAATTCTAAGAGGAATCTCCAACGGAATTCCTGGAGGAATTTGCGAAAGTATTCCTGGAGGAATTCCCGAATGAATTTTTGGAGGTGTCTCTGAAGGAATTCCTGGAGGAATTTGCGAAGGTATTCCTGGAGGAATTCCCGAATGAATTTTTGGAGGTATCTCTGAAAGAATCCCCGAAAAAATCCCAAAAAAAATCCCGGAGGAATCCTCGAAGAAATTCCTGGAAGAATCCACGAAGAACTTCTTGAAGAACTTCCGAAGGAACTACTGAAGGAATTTGAAATAGAACCCCTGAATGAATTCTCGATGGACTATCCTGGAGGAATTTCCATCAGAACACGTGTAGTATTTCACAATTGAATTCCTGGAAGATTTCTAATGAAACTTTGGGAAAAAAAACACAATGGAACTCTTGTGAAGAACCCCCATTGGGAGATTTTTAAAGAAACTTTTGTAATAATTGTTGAAGAAACTACTGGATAATTTCCAGAAAAAAACTTGAAAAAAAATTTGTATGAACTTCTGGTGAATTTCTTGAGAGATCTTCCAAAGTAATTTCCTAAAAATCTTTTGAAGAAATTTTGAAAGAATCTCCTGGATGAATTCCCGAAAGAATTTCTGAAGAAGCTGCGATGGAAATCGAAAAAAAGCTTTAGAAAAAATTAACGATGGAACTCCTGGAGGAATTCCCGATGGAACTTTTAGAAAGATTCCCAAAGAAACTCCTGGGGAATTCTGCAGTAATGGTTGAAGAAACTACTGGAGAAATACACAAAAAAACTTTTGAAAAAAAAGCATGAAACAGCTCCTGTACACATTCTTCAGGAAATAACTAAAAACTTTTCCGAAAGAACTGTTGGTCAAATTCTGGAAGAAACTGCTTGAAAAATTCCAGAAGCAATTTTGCTGGAGGAATCCATGAGGAACTTCCAATAGAATTCCAAGGAGATTTATTAAAGGAATTCCTGGTGCAATTCACAGTAGACTTCCTGAATGAATGCTTAATAAAACTCTGTGGAAAATTCACAATGGAACTCTTGTAAGTATTCCCAATGGATTTCCTGGAGGTATTTTCTATGGAACTCCTGGATGAGTTCCGGATGGAACTTCGGGGGGATTTTTTAACCCGTAGGCTACGGGGCTTACAACAAAATTTCAAACCGCTGCCAAAGATGCAAACATCAATATTTTTCAATGAAATTTTGAGGTTCACTTCACTATTAGTTGTAGTTTCAATTATGTTGGGAGCCACAAAAGTTGAAGCCACAAGGACAGTTTTATTCCGGTGGACGTCTGGGTCAGGAGGGGTAAAAATTGCATAACCTTCCTTTTAGCAAGGCCCCATTAGTTGAAACTCAAATGGATTAATCTGAAAAGTGGTTAGTTCTTTGTATTATTGTATATTACGTCAGGCCTGGGGGTTTAAAAGTATAAAGGTGGTGTAGAACTTTTTCCAGGCCTCCAAAATATTTTCAATTTAGTAACATACTGTTTTCGTTAGAAAAATCATGTTTTTCACGAAAGTAACACGATTTTACAAGAAATTGCCTACTTTTAGGCGTTTATTGTTTCACAAAAGGTACTGCATTTATCGCCTAAAAGTAGGCAATATTTTGTAAAATTGTATTACTTTCGTGAAAAACATGATGTTTCTAACGAAAACAGTATGTTACCATCAAGTTTTACTCATAGTTTAATTCAATATGCCTAAGACCTAGCTTAGGACAGAAAAATCTACTTCTTGCATGCCTCAACATCTTTTACAAGCGCATAGAAATTAGACTCAAAATTGAAAATATTTTAGAAGCCCGGAAAAAGTTCTACATCACCCATATACTTCTTAACCCCCAGGCCTGACGTAATATACAATAATACATAGAACTAACAACTTTTCAGATGAATTCATTTGAATTCCAACTAATGGGGTCTTGCGAAAAGGAAGGTTATGCAATTTTTACCCCTCCTGGCCCAGACGTCTATCGGAATAAAACTGTCCTCGTAGCTTCAATTTTTGTGGCTCCCAGCATAACTGAAACTACAACTAATAGTGAAGTGAACCTCAAAATTTCATTGTAAAATATTGATGTTTGCGTCTTTGGCAGCGGTTTGAAATTTTGTTGTAAGCCCCGTAGCCTACGGGTTAAGAAACTTCTCAAGTACCGTGATTTCGGGTATATTGACCACTTTTTACAGTTTTTGGCTTCTAATTTTTTTTAAAGTTATCGATATGGTCAAACTCAATGCTTTAAAACAAGTACGACCACGGGTATCATCAGTCAACGAGGCTGAAACTTTTACTGCAAATCATTTTATTGCAATAAATATCATTTAAAATAAAAAATCAGAAATTTTAGCTCCGGGGTGAAATTGATCAGTCAGGGAAATGTCTTTGTAAGTGCTGAAAATAAATTTTCCATTTGAATTAACCACCCCAGAATGCGAAAAGCTTTATTAAACTCATACAAGTCTAGTATATTCTTAATTATTTAAATTTGAAGTTTAATAAATCTAAAGAAAACGCCCAAAAGTATGCAATTTTCATACTAACCAAGTCATTACTTTAGCAAAAGCACAACTTTATGCATAAATATCAATATTTATAGAACTTTTGTTGGCGAAATCGGGATGAGCGAACACTTGGCAGCTATAAACATTCATTCGAATATGTATTCCATGTGCGATACAGCTACGGTAACAAAAGTTTGAAAGTGTCTTTGGAATTCGCCAAACACGCAATTTCGGAAAATATTGAATATAATAAAGAAATATTGAATATAATAAAGAAATATGTGAAATATATGAGCCATGAATACTGTTTGATCATGGAAGTAGTATGAATAACGAATATTTTCTTGCAAATAATAAAATTTCTTTGCTTAACAGGCATCTATTTTGGTAAATAGGCATTACATCTTTTGTTAAAATCAAGGAAATATCGCCAGACCCACAGAATACGCCTCCATGTATGCAATCGCACAGCATCCACATGCAGTTTAGCAAATGACCAAAATATATTTACAGTAGAAACCCAGTAATGTATTTAAGACACCACCTATTTTAAGCGTTCCAATTGAATTTTCAGAAATTGGCTGCCTAATGCTTGTTTATTGAACATTTCTCATTGCAATAAGGCTTTGAAATTTCTTACGATCATCAATTTCACGATTTTGAGGTGGATAGTGTACATATGTGACGGTAAAGTGTATGTCGTCTTGCATACCTGTGCATTTCAGGGGATTTGGTGACAAAGAGTACATTTAAGGCTAAACATTTCTATAGGTCCTAAGTGCAAATGAGAGGCTCTCTTTAACTCTCCTCTCTTTCGATCATAACGCGTTTGTATTTATAAATTTTGATTTACTTCTTGCTTCGGAAGGTAGATTAAGCTATCCTTTTCCGATCTATACGTCACAAATTGTCAAAATGTTCACTGTGACATCATAATAATTTAAAGAGAATCGGAACAAAGAGAGGCTCTCTTTTTCAGATTGGACCTTTAGATATGTTTGTCTCCATTTTCATACCATTGAGCCATTTTATTGTATGATGATGTGCTTGATGAAATAAGGGAACGTCCATAAATCACGTCACGCTTTTAGGGGGGAGGGGGGGATCAGCAAAGTGTGACGACCCATAAAAAACTCTCAGAGGTCTCATACAAAAAGTGTGACAAAGCGGTGAGGGGGGGGGGGGGGTTAGGTTGGTTGAAATGGGTAATTTTTGCGTGAAGTAATTTATGGACGTTCCCTAAGTCGAAAAATGAATTATTTCAGGATAGTGGTTGTTTTATCCACTTTAACACAAAGGGTTGGGGATCGTGAAGTTGTAGCGTCCTGGCAATCCTCAAGGATCATTTCCAAGGACATTTGCTACAAATCCTGTGCACAGAACATTGAGCAATTTTTTTTTTGGTCTTCTGTTTGGTGAAATAAGACGAAAAATGAATCATTCTAGTACCGTAATCCGGGGTTAAATTGATCACGGATAATATTAGTGACAATTCAAATATTGCTAAAAGAATGCCTACAAAATCAGTACCCAGTGTATCTCCATGAATCCATGTGACAGAATTTTGTTCAACAAATTTAAACTTTTAGTTATAGGGGAACTTACGTATTCTCGGCAGTTTTGCTCTCTTCGTCATGGGGGTTTTTTTCAACCCTGTAGCTCTCAGAGTTGGCCTCAAATCCTTCCCAACTAAGCTGAGTTATATACCCAAATTTCAGGCAATCCGGCCCACTAAAACTCTCCATGACGAAGAGAACAAACCTGCCGATAATACCCATCGTCACCCTATTACTTCAAAAATCAAAATATTGAAGATGACAACGACAAATATGTTTTCTATAGAAAATGTCGATTTTTGATCCCGGATGCTCAGTGTTACAGATCCGTGGCATAAGTTTCCGGCATCAGGACTTACCAGCAGGACTCTAAGGACGAATCCTGTATGATGGTCATGTCCTGAACTTGTTTTGAGAAGGAGCCATATGAGCCGAAATTACGACAAATATGATTTCTATAGAAAATGACGAGTTTTGATCCCGGAAGCTCAGAGTTACAGATCCGTGGCATAAGTTTCCGACATCAGGACTCACCAGCAGGACTCTAAGGACGAATCCTGTATGATGGTCATGTCCTGAATTTGTTTTGGGAAGGAGCTATATGAGCCGAAATTACGACAAATATGATTTCTATAGAAAATGACGAGTTTTGATCCCGGAAGCTCAGAGTTACAGGGTGCGGCAGGAAAAAATGCGAAAAGTTCAAGGCACTATTACACACTAAATATGGGATACATATGACTATTTTTTCATGCCAGTGTATCAGTCAATGTCTATATTCTAGCACTAAAAAATAAAAATGAACATATTTGATGTTTAACATGTGATAATGTAAGCCTATTAAGCGGGTATCAATAAACGGAGCGCCCAATGGTCTTTAAACAAAATGAATATAACAGTACAAGAATTAGCTCAAATTCGATGAACAACCAGACCACACTGATCCAGAGCCATGTAGTTTCACATACTAGATGAAATAAGTACATATATTTGATGATATTGTAGAGAAAATTAAAAAAATTGTTTTATCAGATACGAAATTCAGCGACCTGTGTACTTTTCTGCGGTTTGAAAATTCTGATTGTCTTCAGCTTCAGGCGCCGCCCTATAAAGGTTAGTGACCAAAATCTGAAAATTTTTAATTAACTTTTCAGAAAACTAGCCTATTAGAGATCATGGAACGTTGAAACATAGATTGGTTAACGTCAAATGGACGAAAACGAGGTTTGAAGTTGAAAAACACTTTCGCATTTTTTCCTGCCGCATACTGTACAGATCCGTGGCATAAGTTTCCGACATCAGGACTCACCAGTAGGACTCTAAGGACGAATCGTGTATAATGGTCATGTCCTGAATTTGTTTTGGGAAGGAGCCATATGAGCCGAACTATTGACAAATATGATTTCTACAGAAAATGACGAGTTTTGATCCTGGAAGCTCAGAGTTACAGATCCGTGGCATAAGTTTCCGACATCAGGACTCACCAGCAGGACTCTAAGGACGAATCCTGTATGATGGTCATGTCCTGAATTTGTTTTGGGAAGCAGCTATATGAGCCGAAATTACGACAAATATGATTTCTATAGAAAATGACGAGTTTTGATCCCGGAAGCTCAAAGTTACAGATCCGTGGCATAAGTTTCCGACATCAGGACTTACCTGCAGGACTCTAAGGACGAATCCTGTATGATGGTCATGTCCTGAATTTGTTTTGGGAAGGAGCCATATGAGCCGAAATTAACGACAAATATGATTTCTATAGAAAATGTCGATTTTTGATACTGGAAGCTCAGAGTTACAGATTCGTGGCATAAGTTTCCGACATCAGGACTCACCAGCAGGACTCTAAGGACGAATCCTGTATGATGGTCATGTCCTGAATTTGTTTTGGGAAGGAGTCATATGAGCCGAAATTACGACAAATATGATTTCTATAGAAAATGACGAGTTTTGATCCCGGAAGCTCAGAGTTACAGATCCGTGGCATAAGTTTCCGACATCAGGACTCACCAGCAGGACTCTAAGGACGAATCCTGTATGATGGTCATGTCCTAAATTTGTTTTGGGAAGGAGCCATATGAGCCGAAATTAACGACAAATATGATTTCTATAGAAAATGTCGTTTTTTGATCCCGGAAGCTCAGAGTTACAGATCCGTGGCATAAGTTTCCGACATCAGGACTCACCAGCAGGACTCTAAGGACGAATCCTGTATGATGGTCATGTCCTGAATTTGTTTTGGGAAGGAGCCATATGAGCCGAACTATTGACAAATATGATTTCTATAGAAAATGACGAGTTTTGATCCCGGAAGCTCAGAGTTACAGATCCGTGGCATAAGTTTCCGACATCAGGACTCACCAGCAGGACTCTAAGGATGAATCCTGTATGATGGTCATGTCCTGAATTTGTTTTGGGAAGGAGCCATATGAGCCGAACTATTGACAAATATGATTTCCATAGAAAATGACGAGTTTTGATGCCGGAAGCTCAGAGTTACAGATCCGTGGCATAAGTTTCCGACATCAGGACTCACCAGCAGGACTCTAAGGACGAATCCTGTATGATGGTCATGTCCTGAATTTGTTTTGGGAAGGAGCCATATGAGCCGAAATTACGACAAATATGATTTCTATAGAAAATGACGAGTTTTGATCCTGGAAGCTCAGAGTTACAGATCCGTGGCATAAGTTTCCGACATCAGGACTCACCAGCAGGACTCTAAGGACGAATCCTGTATGATGGTCATGCCCTGAATTTGTTTTGGGAAGGAGCCATATGAGCCGAAATTACGACAAATATGATTTCTATAGAAAATGACGAGTTTTGATCCTGGAAGCTCAGAGTTACAGATCCGTGGCATAAGTTTCCGACATCAGGACTCACCAGCAGGACTCTAAGGACGAATCCTGTATGATGGTCATGTCCTGAATTTGTTTTGGGAAGGAGCCATATGAGCCGAACTATTGATAAATATAATTTCTGTAGAAAATGACGAGTTTTGATCCTGGAAGCTCAGAGTTACAGATCCGTGGCATAAGTTTCCGACATCAGGACTCACCAGCAGGACTCTAAGGACGAATCCTGTATGATGGTCATGTCCTGAATTTGTTTTGGGAAGGAGCCATATGAGCCGAACTATTGACAAATATGATTTCTATAGAAAATGACGAGTTTTGATCCCGGAAGCTCAGAGTTACAGATCCGTGGCATAAGTTTCCGACATCAGGACTCACCAGCAGGACTCTAAGGATGAATCCTGTATGATGGTCATGACCTGAATTTGTTTTGGGAAGGAGCCATATGAGCCGAACTATTGACAAATATGATTTCCATAGAAAATGACGAGTTTTGATGCCGGAAGCTCAGAGTTACAGATCCGTGGCATAAGTTTCCGACATCAGGACTCACCAGCAGGACTCTAAGGACGAATCCTGTATGATGGTCATGTCCTGAATTTGTTTTGGGAAGGAGCCATATGAGCCGAAATTACGACAAATATGATTTCTATAGAAAATGACGAGTTTTGATCCTGGAAGCTCAGAGTTACAGATCCGTGGCATAAGTTTCCGACATCAGGACTCACCAGCAGGACTCTAAGGACGAATCCTGTATGATGGTCATGTCCTGAATTTGTTTTGGGAAGGAGCCATATGAGCCGAAATTACGACAAATATGATTTCTATAGAAAATGACGAGTTTTGATCCTGGAAGCTCAGAGTTACAGATCCGTGGCATAAGTTTCCGACATCAGGACTCACCAGCAGGACTCTAAGGACGAATCCTGTATGATGGTCATGCCCTGAATTTGTTTTGGGAAGGAGCCATATGAGCCGAAATTACGACAAATATGATTTCTATAGAAAATGACGAGTTTTGATCCTGGAAGCTCAGAGTTACAGATCCGTGGCATAAGTTTCCGACATCAGGACTCACCAGCAGGACTCTAAGGACGAATCCTGTATGATGGTCATGTCCTGAATTTGTTTTGGGAAGGAGCCATATGAGCCGAACTATTGATAAATATAATTTCTGTAGAAAATGACGAGTTTTGATCCTGGAAGCTCAGAGTTACAGATCCGTGGCATAAGTTTCCGACATCAGGACTCACCAGCAGGACTCTAAGGACGAATCCTGTATGATGGTCATGTCCTGAATTTGTTTTGGGAAGGAGCCATATGAGCCGAACTATTGACAAACATGATTTCTATAGAAAATGACGAGTTTTGATCCTGGAAGCTCAGAGTTACAGATCCGTGGCATAAGTTTCCGACATCAGGACTCACCAGCAGGACTCTAAGGACGAATCCTGTATGATGGTCATGTCCTGAATTTGTTCTGGGAAGGAGCCATATGAGCCGAAATTACGACAAATATTTTTTAAATACAGGATGTTGATGTTTAATGCTGGAAGCTTAGAGTTATAGATCCGTTGTATGAGTTTTTGCTTTCAGGAAACGGGCTTATTGTTTGAATTTTGTATTTAGTATGTCTGTATTTATCACAAAGTAATCTGCATTGAAATTGCAGTATTGCAAAAAAAATGCATTGATTGATCTGCCGGATCGTTCAAATCCACGTAATACCCCTAAATGTATTCCTACCTGATACATTGCTTGGAGGATAACTAATCGTACTAAAAAGTAATTCACTGTTTTCTGCTTATACTCCTGAATATATGCAATCTGAGTATATTCCTGGAGGATGGCTTGGGAAGATAACTAATCGTACTAAAAAAATAGCACAATATTCGTGGAGGATGGAACTTGGAGGATAACAAAACCTCGCTCGAATTTGGAATGAAACACTGAAAATAATTAAATATTGTCGTCGCGGTTGAAACCCGAAGTTTCCCCACACCCGACAATCGAATTTTCTCAAAATTCATACGTGAAACCTAACGTCGGACGTAGTGCGCTGGATAGCGGATCTGGCCCTCTATCCAGCGTACTGTGCCCGACGTACGTCCGACACACGGTTTAGGAGAAAACTCGATTTTCGCGTGTCAAAAATTCCGATTTTCAACTGCACGAACAATATTATCGTCGCATCACCAAATCGAAGCCGTCGCTCGAAGCACATGCGAAGTTGCAGCTGCGAAGTAAATTTTAATAGGTATATTTTTTTTCTGTTGCGCATCATTAAACTACTTAAACCTCGAGCAGTCGCGTCTTTGACTACTTGCAGCGACGCTGCGCTCACGCTGTGTACCACAAGCGTGCATTTTTCATGGTGCGTGTACTCAGGGTGTGAACCATTTCGCTTGTTCGTTTAATTTTTAGTTAAAATTTGACACTTCGATAGTTATTTGCCATCGAAAAGTTAAAAAATAACCACGACGGTAGCCCATTTGAAATTTGACAGAGGAGTAGTTATTTGGAACAAAATACAGTACGCAGCCAAATCATTGCGAACAAAAAATAACTATCGAACTGTCAAGACTAACCCTGCTCGCGAGTAGGGTTATTTTCAAAATAACTATCGAAGTGCCAAATTTTAACTAAAAGTTAAACGAACAAGCGAAACGGTTCACAGCCTACGACGCGACTGCTCCCGGGTTAGGGGTGATACTCACCTCGTAAGTACTGTGTAAAAAGATAGGCCAAGAAACGGTCAAGAAACGATTTTCTGTCGAAATTTCTTGAGCGGTACTCAGCTGAAACGGAAAAATCGACGAACTTGATGATCAATGATGATGGTGACAAGCGTGGTGATGATTGTGTCGATCAAGCCAGCTGTCAATTTTTCTTTTGGGAAAAATACCCAAGGAGAATACATTTTACTAAGGTGACGCAGATAAACATTGCAAACCACTGGTTGTCTCTTCCATTCTTCTGGTGTTCTTATGGAACTGAAATAGTGACGTCACTATTTTAGTTGCATAAGAACACCAGAAGAGTGGAAGAGACAACCAGTGGTTTCCAATGTTTATCTGCGCCACCTTAGTAAAATGTATTCTCCTTGAAAAATACCCTGACCAATTATTCCGCAAGGAAAATTGACGTTTCTCGCGCTGTTCGGATTTTGTGCGAGGTGCGAGATGTAAACAACATAGAGCGGCTGCTGGGGCTGTGAATTTAGATGATGTTCCTGCCGGATTCTAATGCCTACATTTCTATGGAACCATCACCGGAACACTGCGGTTAGCTGTTGCTAGAATGGACCACTGGATGAGACGCCGGAACTTGTTACAAATCATACAAATTGAGTGTGGGGAGCAACTATTTAAAATGAAGTGGTGTTGTTTAGTGATTAGTACGGGAATTCCTCCGGGAGCTCTTTCTGGCAAACCTCCAAGAGTTCCTCCGGGATTCTTCCTGATTTTTTTCCGGAAGCTGTTGTGAATTCTTAGCAATTCCTTCAAATATTTCCAGCAGTTTTGGAACTCGCCTAAAAGTTCTTTCTGAGATTTCGTCCTAATTTTTCTTCTAGAATTTCAAAACCAGTATTTGAGTTTGTGATTTTTCCAAGATTTCTATCTGTGACTCCCCAAAAAAAAAACCTCAGGGAATTCCTCCTGAAATTCGATTTCACCACGAATTCTTGAGAGGATTCCACCAGGGATACCTCCAGAGTTTCTTCCAGGAATTCCTCCAGAAATTCCTCCGGGCATTCTTCCGAGAATTCCTCCGGGGAATTCCTCGGGGATTCCTACTGAAATTCCTTCAGGGATATCTCCAGGAATTCCTTTCAGGGATTCCTGTAGAAGTTCCCATGTGGGTTTCTCCAGGAATTCCTTCGGAGATAACTCCAGGAATTCCTTCGGAGATTCCTCCAGGAATTCCTTCGGAGATCCCTCCAGGAATTCCTTCGGAGATTCCTCCAGGAATTCCTTCGTGAGTCCTCCAGGAATTCCTTCGGGGATTCCTCCAGGAACTCCTTCGGGATTCCTCCAGGAATTCCTTCGGGGATTTCTCCAGGAATTCCTTCGGGGATTTCTCCAGGAATTCCTTCGGGGATTTCTCCAGGAATTCCTTCGGGGATTTCTCCAGGAATTCCTTCGGGGATTTCTCCAGGAATTCCTTCGGGGATTTCTCCAGGAATTCCTTCGGGGATTTCTCCAGGAATTCCTTCGGGAATTCATTCAGGAATTCCTTCGGGGATTCCTCCAAGAATTTCTTTCGGGGATTCCTCCAGGAATTCCTTCGGGGATTCCTCCAGGAATTCCTTCAGGGATTCCTCCAGGAATTCCTTCGGGGATTCCTCAAGGAATTCCTTCGGGGATTCCTACTGAAATTCCTTCAGGAATATCTCCAGGAATTCCTTTCGGGGATTCCTGTAGAAGTTCCCATGTGGGTTTCTCCAGGAATTCCTTCGGAGATAACTCCAGGAATTCCTTCGGAGATTCCTCCAGGAATTCCTTCGGAGATCCCTCCAGGAATTCCTTCGTAGATTCCTCCAGGAATTCCTTCGGAGATCCCTCCAGGAATTCCTTCGGGGATTCATGCAGGAATTCCTTCCGGGATTCCTCCAGGAATTCCTTCCGGGATTCTTCCAGGAATTCCTCCGGGGATTCCTCCAGGAATTCCTTCGGGGATTCCTCCAGGAATTCCTTCAGGGATTCCTCCAGGAATTTCTTCGGGGATTCCTCAAGGAATTCCTTCGGGGATTCCTCAAGGAATTCCTTCGGGGATTCCTCAAGGAATTCCTTCGGGGATTACTCTAGGAATTCCTTCGGGGATTCCTCTAGGAATTCCTTCAGCGATTCCTCCAGGAATTCCTTCGGGGATTCCTCCAGGAATTCCTTCGGGAATTCCTCCAGGAATCAATCCATAGATTCCTCCAGGAATTCCTCTGAAAATTCTTCCAAGAATTCCTTCGGGCATTCTTCCAATAATTTCTCCTGAGATTCCTCCGGGCATTCTTCCGAGAATTCCTCCGGGGAATTCCTCGGGGATTCCTACTGAAATTCCTTCAGGGATATCTCCAGGAATTCCTTCCGGGGATTCCTGTAGAAGATCCCATGTGGGTTTCTCAAGGAATTCCTTCGGAGATAACTCCAGGAATTCCTTCGGGGATCCCTCCAGGAATTCCTTCGGAGATAACTCCAGGAATTCCTTCGGAGATCCCTCCAGGAATTCCATCGGGGATTATTCCAGGAATTCCTTCGGGGATTCCTCCAGGAATTCCGTCGGGGATTCCTCAAAGAATTCCGTCGGGGATTCCTCCAGGAATTCCTTCGGGGATTCCTCCAGGAATTCCTCCAGGAATTCCTTCGGGATTCCTCCAGGAATTCCTTCGGGGATTCCTCCAGGAATTCCTTCGGGGATTCCTCCAGGAATTCCTTCGAGGATTCCTCCAGGAATTCCTTCGGGGATTCCTCCAGGAATTCCTTCGGGGATTCCTCCAGGAATTCCTTCGGGGATTCCTCCAGGAATTCCTTCGGGGATTCCTCCAGGAATTCCTTCGGGGATTCCTCCAGGAATTCCTTCGGGGATTCCTCCAGGAATTCCTTCGGGGATTCCTCCAGGAATTCCTTCGGGGATTCCTCCAGGAATTCCTTCGGGGATTCCTCCAGGAATTCCTTCGGGGATTCCTCCAGGAATTCCTTCGGGGATTCCTCCAGGAATTCCTTCGGGGATTCCTCCAGGAATTCCTTCGGGGATTCCTCCAGGAATTCCTTCGGGGATTCCTCCAGGAATTCCTTCGGGGATTCCTCCAGGAATTCCTTCGGGGATTCCTCCAGGAATTCCTTCGGGGATTCCTCCAGGAATTCCTTCGGGGATTCCTCCAGGAATTCCTTCGGGGATTCCTCCAGGAATTCCTTCGGGGATTCCTCCAGAAATTCCTTCGGGGATTCCTCCAGGAATTCCTTCGGGGATTCCTCCAGGAATTCCTTCGGGGATTCCTCCAGGAATTCCTTCGGGGATTCCTCCAGGAATTCCTTCGGGGATTCCTCCAGGAATTCCTTCGGGGATTCCTCCAGGAATTCCTTCGGGGATTCCTCCAGGAATTCCTTCGGGGATTCCTCCAGGAATTCCTTCGGGGATTCCTCCAGGAATTCCTTCGGGGATTCCTCCAGGAATTCCTTCGGGGATTCCTCCAGGAATTCCTTCGGGGATTCCTCCAGGAATTCCTTCGGGGATTCCTCCAGGAATTCCTTCGGGGATTCCTCCAGGAATTCCTTCGGGGATTCCTCCAGGAATTCCTTCGGGGATTCCTCCAGGAATTCCTTCGGGGATTCCTCCAGGAATTCCTTCGGGGATTCCTCCAGGAATTCCTTCGGGAATTCCTCCAGGAATTCCTTCGAGGATTCCTCCAGGAATTCCTTCGGGGATTCGTCCAGGAATTCCCTCGGAGATTCCTCCAGGAATTCCCTCGGAGATTCCTCCAGGAATTCCCTCGGAGGTTCCTCCAGGAATTCCCTCGGAGATTCCTCCAGGAATTCCCTCGGAGATTCCTCCAGGAATTCCCTCGGAGATTCTTCCAGGAATTCCCTCGGAGATTCCTCCAGGAATTCCCTCGGAGATTCCTCCAGGAATTCCCTCGGAGATTCCTCCAGGAATTCCCTCGGAGATTCCTCCAGGAATTCCCTCGGAGATTCCTCCAGGAATTCCCTCGGAGATTCCTCCAGGAATTCCCTCGGAGATTCCTCCAGGCATTCCCTCGGAGATTCCTCCAGGAATTCCCTCGGAGATTCATTCAGGAATTCCCTCGGAGATTCCTCCAGGAATTCCCTCGGAGATTCCTCCAGGAATTCCCTCGGAGATTCCTCCAGGAATTCCCTCGGAGATTCCTCCAGGAATTCCTTCGGGGGTTCCTTCAGGAATTCCTTTGGGGGTTCCTTCAGAAATTCCTTCGGAGGATCCTTCAGGAATTCCTTCGGGGGTTCCTCCGGGAATTCGTTCAGGAAATCTTCCAGCAATTCCTTCAGGATTCCTCCCGGATTCCAAGATTCCTTCAGGAATTCTTTCGGGGATTCCTCCAGGAATTCCTTCGGGGATTCCTCCAGGAATTCTTTCGGGGATTCCTCCAGGAATTCCTTCGGGGATTCCTCCAGGAATTCCTTCGGGGATTCCTCCAGGAATCCGAAGGAATTCCTGGAGGAATTCCTGGAGGAATCCCCGAAGGAATTCCTGGAGGAATCCCCGAAGGAATTCCTGGAGGAATCCCCGAAGGAATTCCTGGAGGAATCCCCGAAGGAATTCCTGGAGGAATCCCCGAAGGAATTCCTGGAGGAATCCCCGAAGGAATTCCTGGAGGAATCCCCGAAGGAATTCCTGGAGGAATCCCCGAAGGAATTCCTGGAGGAATCCCCGAAGGAATTCCTGGAGGAATCCCCGAAGGAATTCCTGGAGGAATCCCCGAAGGAATTCCTGGAGGAATCCCCGAAGGAATTCCTGGAGGAATCCCCGAAGGAATTCCTGGAGGAATCCCCGAAGGAATTCCTGGAGGAATCCCCGAAGGAATTCCTGGAGGAATCCCCGAAGGAATTCCTGGAGGAATCCCCGAAGGAATTCCTGGAGGAATCCCCGAAGGAATTCCTGGAGGAATCCCCGAAGGAATTCCTGGAGGAATCCCCGAAGGAATTCCTGGAGGAATCCCCGAAGGAATTCCTGGAGGAATCCCCGAAGGAATTCCTGGAGGAATCCCCGAAGGAATTCCTGGAGGAATCCCCGAAGGAATTCCTGGAGGAGTCCCCGAAGGAATTCCTGGAGGAATCCCCGAAGGAATTCCTGGAGGAATCCCTGAAGGAATTTCTGGAGGAATCCCCGAAGGAATTCCTGGAGGAATCCCCGAAGGAATTCCTGGAGGAATCCCCGAAGGAATTCCTGGAGGAATCCCCGAAGGAATTCCTGGAGGAATCCCCGAAGGAATTCCTGGAGGAATCCCCGAAGGAATTCCTGGAGGAATCCCCGAAGGAATTCCTGGAGGAATCCCCGAAGGAATTCCTGGAGGAATCTCCGAAGGAATTCCTGGAGGAATCCCCGAAGGAATTCCTGGAGGAATCCTCGAAGGAATTCCTGGGGGAATCCCCGAAGAAATTCCTGGAGGAATTCCCGGAGGAATTCTTGAAGGAATTCCTGAAGGAATTCCTGGAAGAATTCCTGGAGGAATGCCCAAAAGAATTCCTGGAGGAATTCCTGGAAGAATTCCTGGAAGAATTCCTGGAAGAATTCCTGGAAGAATTCCTGAATTCCTCCAGGAATTCCTTCGGGGATTCCTCCAGGAATTCCTTCGGGAATTCCTCCAGGAATTCCTTCGAGGATTCCTCCAGGAATTCCTTCGGGGATTCGTCCAGGAATTCCCTCGGAGATTCCTCCAGGAATTCCCTCGGAGATTCCTCCAGGAATTCCCTCGGAGGTTCCTCCAGGAATTCCCTCGGAGATTCCTCCAGGAATTCCCTCGGAGATTCCTCCAGGAATTCCCTCGGAGATTCCTCCAGGAATTCCCTCGGAGATTCCTCCAGGAATTCCCTCGGAGATTCCTCCAGGAATTCCCTCGGAGATTCCTCCAGGAATTCCCTCGGAGATTCCTCCAGGAATTCCCTCGGAGATTCCTCCAGGAATTCCCTCGGAGATTCCTCCAGGAATTCTCTCGGAGATTCCTCCAGGAATTCCCTCGGAGATTCCTCCAGGCATTCCCTCGGAGATTCCTCCAGGAATTCCCTCGGAGATTCATTCAGGAATTCCCTCGGAGATTCCTCCAGGAATTCCCTCGGAGATTCCTCCAGGAATTCCCTCGGAGATTCCTCCAGGAATTCCCTCGGAGATTCCTCCAGGAATTCCTTCGGGGGTTCCTTCAGGAATTCCTTTGGGGGTTCCTTCAGGAATTCCTTCGGAGGATCCTTCAGGAATTCCTTCGGGGGTTCCTCCGGGAATTCGATCAGGAAATCTTCCAGCAATTCCTCCAGGATTCCTCCCAGATTCCAGGATTCCTTCAGGAATTCTTTCGGGGATTCCTCCAGGAATTCCTTCGGGGATTCCTCCAGGAATTCTTTCGGGGATTCCTCCAGGAATTCCTTCGGGGATTCCTCCAGGAATTCCTTCGGGGATTCCTTCAGGAATTCTTTCTGGGATTCCTCCTGGAAATCCTCCAGGGATTCCTCCAGGAATTCCTTCGGGGATTCCTCCAGGAATTCCTCCAGGTATTCTTCCAGGAACTCTTCAGTAATTCCTCCAGGAATTCTTCCAGGAATTCCTCTAGGAATTCTTCCAGGAATTCCTCCAGGAATTCCTCCAGGAATTCTTCCAGGAATTCCTCCAGGAATTCTTCCAGGAATTCCTTCAGGAATTCTTCCAGGAATTCCTCCAGGAATTCTTCCAGGAATTCCTCCAGGAATTCTTCCAGGAATTCCTCCAGGAATTCTTCCAGGAATTCCTCCAGGAATTCCTCCAGTTATTCTCGCAAGTAACACAACTTGTTGTATTTGTGTTTAAAATTCACTATTCATACAAAGTCGCATGATTTTTTCGTGTATTATCAACTTAATTTCAAACACTTATATAATCAAAACAGCGCAAAAAATGGCGGCTTATAAAACATCTTGTAGGTTATATAAGATGTATTCCAATACACATTTTGAACTAAAACGGTACGTTCCCACCTTCTCTTGAACATTTATTAGTTGTAATCAAGTTGTTTATCAATTATAAGATCATGCAGAATACGAATATACTGCAATCACACTCATTGGTTGAAGTTAAGCTTTGTTCTGGTGATATAACCTGCATCAAACATTTATGGTACATGGCTATCTCAATTTTTATGAAGAAGATTTTTGGACGTTACATAGCTTGGAAAATTCATTTATATAACAAGCTCTTCAGATTCTCGACTATACACTGTTTAAACTGACAAGAAGAAAAGCGTCAACAAAAATATTTATTTTACTAGATACAGCAAGCTTCATCAGCAAAAGAATTGCTAGGAACTAATGATGAAGTCCATTATTTTTACATATTCGAATAACAAACTTTATAATGGATTTTGTTCAGTGGGGTGCTATGCTGTTTGATCTGCGCTTCATGATTTATCGTGAAACATCCACTTTTACTCATCCATAACTCATGCGCCTCTAAAATAAGCTAAAAATGTAGCATAAACCAGTCATGTAATGCAGTTTTGTGAGATTTGTTTCATATTTTTACACAAAAAGCAATATGGTAGACAATCCATGAAGCCCAGAGTGCCGTACAAAAATATTGAACCATTAACAATTTCAATAAATACCATAACTGCGTGCATGATTAATTATTGTCTGATTATTGCGCAATCAAATCAATGGAATTGCTAACTAATCAAAACTGCTAGATTTTGTATTGTTATAAGAAGACAAAGTATATGGGAATGTTTTTTTTATAAATTATTTGTGTACTAATATTTTTCTTCGGAACTGTAAACATCATTTTTTTTTCTATTGAGAAATAGAATCCATGTGTGTAACCTTTTAATAGATTCAGGAGACTGTTGAAATCACAGTTTTATTACATTTATCGAGCAACAGATACACCAGATTTTATAACAACTTATTTAACGTTTTGAATACATCTAGATAACGTTTATTCAACAAACTCATTTGTCATTTATAATTTTGTTTTATGATAGTTATCAAAGCGCCAAAATAACTGAATTACAACTTATTGCTTGCCTTGTTTACGTCTGTCAGAATGTCAAATATTCTCAATAGTAAACACAAATAACAGGCAGAGGTTTGTCATTGTTTTGCAGTTCTTGCGGGATTCTGAGCACACAGAGAAAATCGTCTGTTTAATTTTATCAGAGTTCGGAATAAGTGCACCAGATCCTTGTCGGGAAGTGTTTACTCTGTTTTGGACTGGACGTTAAAATGAAAAATGGAGGCTGCTCGATAAACGCCATACCGGGAAATTGACGAGTAAGTGAAACCGTTTGACTCGACTGCTACACCACTGCTCGCAATAGGACTCAGTAGATATTTTCTAGGCGCTCAGCTGAGAATCACCCGAACGGTCCCGTTTTAATTCTACCGGAGCTCGATCGTACCCGTGATAAGTTGGTAGTGAGCGTTGATTAGCTTTAGTGATGACATTTTGAGGGAACCATTGAGGTAGACATCGCAAAAGAAAACCACAAACCATTTGCCGCAAAGATGCCAATCTTCACAAAATAAAAAAAAGCAAAAAGGTAAACATTGGATGTCGTTTTGACGAGATGGTTATTAGTTGTGGATGCTCTATAAATGTTGGATACTTGTAGAATCATTGCATTTCAAATATGATAAAGCCAATCGCATTCTGTTGAATTGTGTTTATCAGCCAACACAAATATAACTCAATTATTACATAACATGTTGTCTGATACGCTTATAAGGCTTTTATAAACCATCTTTTAAAACTGATATTTTCAAAGATGTTTTCTGTGTTACTTGGGCTTCCAGGAACTCTTCAGAAACTCCACCAGGAATTCTTCCAGGAATTCCTCCAGGAATTCTTCCAGGAATTCCTCCAGGAATTCTTCCAGGAATTCCTCCAGGAATTCTTCCAGGAATTCCTCCAGGAATTCTTCCAGGAATTCCTCCAGGAATTCTTCCAGGAATTCCTCCAGGAATTCTTCCAGGAATTCCTCCAGGAATTCTTCCAGGAATTCCTCCAGGAATTCTTCCAGGAATTCCTCCAGGAATTCTTCCAGGAATTCTTCCAGGAATTCCTTCAGGAATTCTTCCAGGAAATCCTCCAGGAATTCTTCCAGGAATTCCTCCAGGAACTCTTCCAGGAATTCCTCCAGGAATTCTTCCAGGAATTCCTCCAGGAATTCTTCCAGGAATTCCTCCAGGAATTCTTCCAGGAATTCCTCCAGGAATTCTTCCAGGAATTCCTCCAGGAATTCTTCCAGGAATTCCTCCAGGAATTCTTCCAGGAATTCCTCCAGGAATTCTTCCAGGAATTCCTCCAGGAATTCTTCCAGGAATTCCTCCAGGAATTCTTCCAGGAATTCCTCCAGGAATTCTTCCAGGAATTCCTCTTGGAATTCATCCAGGAATTCCTCCAGGAATTCCTCCAGGTATTCTTCCAGGAACTCTTCAGAAACTCCACCAGGAATTCTTCCAGGAATTCCTCCAGGAATTCTTCCAGGAATTCCTCCAGGAATTCTTCCAGGAATTCCTCCAGGAATTCTTCCAGGAATTCCTCCAGGAATTCTTCCAGGAATTCCTCCAGGAATTCTTCCAGGAATTCCTCCAGGAATTCTTCCAGGAATTCCTCCAGGAATTCTTCCAGGAATTCCTCCAGGAATTCTTCCAGGTATTCCTCCAGGAATTCTTCCAGGAATTCCTCCAGGAATTCTTCCAGGAATTCCTCCAGGAATTCTTCCAGGAATTCCTCCAGGAATTCTTCCAGGAATTCCTCCAGGAATTCTTCCAGGAATTCCTCCAGGAATTCTTCCAGGAATTCCTCCAGGAATTCTTCCAGGAATTCCTCCAGGAATTCTTCCAGGAATTCCTCCAGGAATTCTTCCAGGAATTCCTCCAGGAATTCCTCCAGAAATTCCTCCAGGAATTTCTCCAGGAATTCCTCCAGGAATTTCTCCAGGAATTCTTCCAGGAATTTCTTCAGGAATTTCTCCAGGAATTTCTTCAGGAATTCCTCCAGGAATTTCTTCAGGAATTCCTCCAGGAATTTCTCCAGGAATTACTCCAGGAATTTCTCCAGGAATTCCTCCAGGATTTCCTCCAGGAATTCCTCCAGGAATTCCTCAAGCAATTCCTCCAGGAATTCCTCAAGCAATTCCTCCAGGAATTCCTTCAGGAATTCCTCCAGGAATTCCTTCAGGAATTCCTCCAGGAATTCCTCCAGGAATTCCTCCAGGAATTCCTCCAGGAATTCCTCCAGGAATTCCTCCAGGAATTTCTCCAGGAATTCCTCCAGGAATTTCTCCAGGAATTCCTCCAGGAATTCCTCCAGAAATTCCTCCAAGAATTCTTCCAGAAATTCCTTAAGGAATTCCTCCAGGAATTCTTCTAGGAATTCCTCCAGGAATTCTTCCAGGAATTCCTCCAGGAGTTCTTCCAGGAATTCCTACAGGAATTCTTCCAGGAATTCCTCCAGGAATTCTTCCAGGAATTCCTCCAGGAATTCTTCCAGGAATTCCTCCAGGAATTCTTCCAGGAATTCCTCCAGGAATTCTTCCAGGAATTCCTCCAGGAATTCTTCCAGGAATTCTTCCAGGAATTCTTCCAGGAATTCCTCCAGGAATTCTTCCAGGAATTCCTCCAGGAATTCTTCCAGGAATTCCTCCAGGAATTCTTCCAGGAATTCCTCCAGGAATTCTTCCAGGAATTCCTCCAGGAATTCTTCCAGGAATTCCTCCAGGAATTCTTCCAGGAATTCCTCCAGGAATTCTTCCAGGAATTCCTCCAGGAATTCTTCCAGGAATTCCTCCAGGAATTCTTCCAGGAATTCCTCCAGGAATTCTTCCAGGAATTCCTCTAGGAATTCATCCAGGAATTCCTCCAGGAATTCCTCCAGGTATTCTTCCAGGAACTCTTCAGAAACTCCACCAGGAATTCTTCCAGGAATTCCTCCAGGAATTCTTCCAGGAATTCCTCCAGGAATTCTTCCAGGAATTCCTCCAGGAATTCTTCCAGGAATTCCTCCAGGAATTCTTCCAGGAATTCCTCCAGGAATTCTTCCAGGAATTCCTCCAGGAATTCTTCCAGGAATTCCTCCAGGAATTCTTCCAGGAATTCCTCCAGGAATTCTTCCAGGTATTCCTCCAGGAATTCTTCCAGGAATTCCTCCAGGAATTCTTCCAGGAATTCCTCCAGGAATTCTTCCAGGAATTCCTCCAGGAATTCTTCCAGGAATTCCTCCAGGAATTCTTCCAGGAATTCCTCCAGGAATTCCTCCAGGAATTCTTCCAGGAATTCCTCCAGGAATTCTTCCAGGAATTCCTCCAGGAATTCTTCCAGGAATTCCTCCAGGAATTCTTCCAGGAATTCCTCCAGGAATTCTTCCAGGAATTCCTCCAGGAATTCTTCCAGGAATTCCTCCAGGAATTCTTCCAGGAATTCCTCCAGGAATTCTTCCAGGAATTCCTCCAGGAATTCTTCCAGGAATTCCTCCAGGAATTCTTCCAGGAATTCCTCCAGGAATTCTTCCAGGAATTCCTCCAGGAATTCTTCCAGGAATTCTTCCAGGAATTCCTTCAGGAATTCTTCCAGGAAATCCTCCAGGAATTCTTCCAGGAATTCCTCCAGGAACTCTTCCAGGAATTCCTCCAGGAATTCTTCCAGGAATTCCTCCAGGAATTCTTCCAGGAATTCCTCCAGGAATTCTTCCAGGAATTCCTCCAGGAATTCTTCCAGGAATTCCTCCAGGAATTCTTCCAGGAATTCCTCCAGGAATTCTTCCAGGAATTCCTCCAGGAATTCTTCCAGGAATTCCTCCAGGAATTCTTCCAGGAATTCCTCCAGGAATTCTTCCAGGAATTCCTCCAGGAATTCTTCCAGGAATTCCTCTAGGAATTCATCCAGGAATTCCTCCAGGAATTCCTCCAGGTATTCTTCCAGGAACTCTTCAGAAACTCCACCAGGAATTCTTCCAGGAATTCCTCCAGGAATTCTTCCAGGAATTCCTCCAGGAATTCTTCCAGGAATTCCTCCAGGAATTCTTCCAGGAATTCCTCCAGGAATTCTTCCAGGAATTCCTCCAGGAATTCTTCCAGGAATTCCTCCAGGAATTCTTCCAGGAATTCCTCCAGGAATTCTTCCAGGAATTCCTCCAGGAATTCTTCCAGGAATTCCTCCAGGAATTCTTCCAGGTATTCCTCCAGGAATTCTTCCAGGAATTCCTCCAGGAATTCTTCCAGGAATTCCTCCAGGAATTCTTCCAGGAATTCCTCCAGGAATTCTTCCAGGAATTCCTCCAGGAATTCTTCCAGGAATTCCTCCAGGAATTCTTCCAGGAATTCCTCCAGGAATTCTTCCAGGAATTCCTCCAGGAATTCTTCCAGGAATTCCTCCAGGAATTCTTCCAGGAATTCCTCCAGGAATTCCTCCAGAAATTCCTCCAGGAATTTCTCCAGGAATTCCTCCAGGAATTTCTCCAGGAATTCTTCCAGGAATTTCTTCAGGAATTTCTCCAGGAATTTCTTCAGGAATTCCTCCAGGAATTTCTTCAGGAATTCCTCCAGGAATTTCTCCAGGAATTACTCCAGGAATTTCTCCAGGAATTCCTCCAGGATTTCCTCCAGGAATTCCTCCAGGAATTCCTCAAGCAATTCCTCCAGGAATTCCTCAAGCAATTCCTCCAGGAATTCCTTCAGGAATTCCTCCAGGAATTCCTTCAGGAATTCCTCCAGGAATTCCTCCAGGAATTCCTCCAGGAATTCCTCCAGGAATTCCTCCAGGAATTCCTCCAGGAATTTCTCCAGGAATTCCTCCAGGAATTTCTCCAGGAATTCCTCCAGGAATTCCTCCAGAAATTCCTCCAAGAATTCTTCCAGAAATTCCTTAAGGAATTCCTCCAGGAATTCTTCTAGGAATTCCTCCAGGAATTCTTCCAGGAATTCCTCCAGGAGTTCTTCCAGGAATTCCTACAGGAATTCTTCCAGGAATTCCTCCAGGAATTCTTCCAGGAATTCCTCCAGGAATTCTTCCAGGAATTCCTCCAGGAATTCTTCCAGGAATTCCTCCAGGAATTCTTCCAGGAATTCCTCCAGGAATTCTTCCAGGAATTCTTCCAGGAATTCTTCCAGGAATTCCTCCAGGAATTCTTCCAGGAATTCCTCCAGGAATTCTTCCAGGAATTCCTCCAAGAATTCTTCCAGGAATTCCTCCAAGAATTCTTCCAGGAATTCCTCCAGGAATTCTTCCAGGAATTCCTCCAGGAATTCTTCCAGGAATTCTTCCAGGAATTCTCCCAGGAATTCTTCCAGGAATTCTCCCAGGAATTCTTCCAGGAATTCTTCCAGGAATTCTTCCAGGAATTCTTCCAGGAATTCTTCCAGAAATTCCTCCAGGAATTCCTTCAGGAATTCTTCCAGGAATTCCGCCAGGAATTCTACCAGGAATTCCTCCAGGAATTCTTCCAGGAATTCCTCCAGGAATTCTTCCAGGAATTCCTCCAGGAATTTTTCCAGGAATTCCTCCAGGAATTCTTCCAAGAATTCCTCCAGGAATTCCTCCAGGAATTTCTTCGGGGATTCCTCCAGGAATTCCTTCGAGGATTCCTCCAGGAATTCCTTCGGGGATTCCTCCAGGAATTCCTTCAGGGAATCCTCCAGGAATTCCTTCAGGAATTCCTCCAGGAATTCCTTCGGGGATTCCTCCAGGAATTCCTTCGGGGATTCCTCCAGGAATTCCTTCGGGGATTTCTCCAGGAATTCCTTCAGGAATTCCTCCAGGAATTCCTTCGGGGATTCCTCCAGGAATTCCTTCGGGGATTCCTCCAGGAATTCCTTCGGGGATTCCTCCAGGAATTCCTTCGGGGATTCCTCCAGGAATTCCTTCGGGGATTCCTCCAGGAATTCCTTCGGGGATTCCGCCAGGAATTCCTTCGGGGATTCCTCCAGGAATTCCTTCGGGGATTTCTCCAGGAATTCCTTCGGGGATTCCTCCAGGAATTCCTTCGGGGATTCCTCCAGGAATTCCTTCAGGGATTCCTCCAGGAATTCCTGCGGGGATTTCTCCAGGAATTCCTTCGGAGATTCCTCCAGGAATTCCTTCGGGGATTCCTCCAGGAATTCCTTCAGGGATTCCTCCAGGAATTCCTTCGGGGATTCCTCCAGGAATTCCTTCGGGGATTCCTCCAGGAATTCCTCCGGGTATTCCTCCAGGAATTCCTTTCGGGATTTCTCAACGAATTTCTTTGGAGACGCCTCAAATAATTCTTCCGTTGTTCAGGGAATTCCATCGGAAGTATCTCAAGTAATTTCTTCTGGGAATCCTCCAGAAATTCCTTCTGCGAAGCCTCCAGGAATTCCTGCGGGGATTGATCCAGAAATTCCTGCAGGGATTCTTCCAGAAATCTCTTGCAGGATGTTTTCATGAATTCCTTTTGGGATTTCTCCAGAAATCGCTTCTGGGATTTTTCCAGAAATTGCTTCTGGAGTTTTTAAAGAAATTTCTTTCTGGATTTCTTTAGTTAGTCCTTTCGGGATTTCTTCAGAAATTTTTTCAAGGATTTCCATCGGAGAATTTTACAAATATTTTGGAATGCCAGGATGACATACTGGAAAAATCCCACGCAGAAATCATGGAGGAATACCAGGCGAAAGTCTTGGTAGAATTCAGGCCCGGATTAAGGATTGTGGGGGTCAGGGGCCAGAGCGGATGTGGTGGCCCAGATGCTGGGCCCGGCCCCCCTTAGATCCAGCCTTGAGGAATCCCAAGAGAAATAACAGGATAAATTCCTGAAGGAATTTATAGATGATTCCCTTGAGGAATTTCTGGAGAACTTCCCGAGAGAATCCCATTAAGGATTCTTTAAGGAATCTCTAGAGGAATTCCTGGAGAAATCCGTAGAGGAATTCCTGGAGAAATCTCTAGAAGAATTCCTGGAGAAATCCCTAGAGGAATTCCTGGAGAAATCTCTAGAAGAATTCCTAGAGAAATCTATAAAGGAAATCCTGGAAAAATCCCTGGTGAAATTCCTGGAAGAATACTAGGAGGAATTCTTGGAAGAATCTCTCGAGGAATTCCGGGAAAAATTCTGGGGGAAATCCCTGGAGGAATTCCTGGAGAAATTTCTGGAGGAACTCCTGGAGGAATCTCTGGAGGAATTCCTGGAGACATTCCCGAAAGAATTCCTGGTGAAATTCCCGAATGAATTCATGGAGAAATTACTTTATGAATTCCTGGAGGAATCCCCGAAGAAATTCTTGAGAGAAACCCTGCAGGAATTCATGGAGGGATCCCTGGAATGAATTCCTGGAGGAATCCCCGGAGGAATTCCTGGAGGAATCCCCGGAGGAATTCCTGGATGAATCCCCGGAGGAATTCCTGGAGGAATCCCCGGAGGAATTCCTGGAAGAATTCCTGGAGGAATTCCTAGAAGAATTCCTGGGGGAATCCCCGGAGGAATTCCTGGTGGAATCCCCGGAGGAATTCCTGGAGGAATCCCCGGAGGAATTCCTGGAGGAATCCCCGGAGGAATTCCTGGAGGAATCCCCGGAGGAATTCCTGGAGGAATCCCCGGAGGAATTCCTGGAGGAATCCCCGGAGGAATTCCTGGAGGAATCCCCGGAGAAATTCCTGGAGGAATCCCCGGAGGAATTCCTGGAGGAATCCCCGGAGGAATTCCTGGAGGAATCCCCGGAGGAATTCCTGGAGGAATCCCCGGAGGAATTCCTGGAGGAATCCCCGGAGGAATTCCTGGAGGAATCCCCGGAGGAATTCCTGGAGGAATCCCCGGAGGAATTCCTGGAGGAATCCCCGGAGGAATTCCTGGAGGAATCTCCGGAGGAATTCCTGGAGGAATCCCCGGAGGAATCCCTGGAGGAATCCCCGGAGGAATTCCTGGAGGAATCCCCGGAGGAATTCCTGGAGGAATCCCCGGAGGAATTCCTGGAGGAATCCCCGGAGGAATTCCTGGAGGAATCCCCGGAGGAATTCCTGGAGGAATCCCCGGAGGAATTCCTGGAGGAATCCCCGGAGGAATTCCTGGAGGAATCCCCGGAGGAATTCCTGGAGGAATCCCCGGAGGAATTCCTGGAGGAATCCCCGGAGGAATTCCTGGAGGAATCCCCGGAGGAATTCCTGGAGGAATCCCCGGAGGAATTCCTGGAGGAATCCCCGGAGGAATTCCTGGAGGAATCCCCGGAGGAATTCCTGGAGGAATCCCCGGAGGAATTCCTGGAGGAATCCCCGGAGGAATTCCTGGAGGAATCCCCGGAGGAATTCCTGGAGGAATCCCCGGAGGAATTCCTGGAGGAATCCCCGGAGGAATTCCTGGAGGAATCCCCGGAGGAATTCCTGGAGGAATCCCCGGAGGAATTCCTGGAGGAATCCCCGGAGGAATTCCTGGAGGAATCCCCGGAGGAATTCCTGGAGGAATCCCCGGAGGAATTCCAGGAGGAATCCCCGGAGGAATTCCAGGAGGAATCCCCGGAGGAATTCCTGGAGGAATCCCCGGAGGAATTCCTGGAGGAATCCCCGGAGGAATTCCTGGAGGAATCCCCGGAAGAATTCCTGGAGGAATCCCCGGAGGAATTCCTGGAGGAATCCCCGGAAGAATTCCTGGAGGAATTCCTGGAGGAATCCCCGGAGGAATTCCTGGAGGAATCCCCGGAGGAATTCCTGGAGGAATCCCCGGAGGAATTCCTGGAGGAATCCCCGGAGGAATTCCTGGAGGAATCCCCGGAGGAATTCCTGGAGGAATCCCCGGAGGAATTCCTGGAGGAATCCCCGGAGGAATTCCTGGAGGAATACCCGGAGGAATTCCTGGAGGAATCCCCGGAGGAATTCCTGGAGGAATCCCCGGAGGAATTCCTGGAGGAATCCCCGGAGGAATTCCTGGAGGAATCCCCGGAGGAATTCCTGGAGGAATCCCCGGAGGAATTCCTGGAGGAATCCCCGGAGGAATTCCTGGAGGAATCCCCGGAGGAATTCCTGGAGGAATCCCCGGAGGAATTCCTGGAGGAATCCCCGGAGGAATTCCTGGAGGAATCCCCGGAGGAATTCCTGGAGGAATCCCCGGAGGAATTCCTGGAGGAATCCCCGGAGGAATTCCTGGAGGAATCCCCGGAGGAATTCCTGGAGGAATCCCCGGAGGAATTCCTGGAGGAATCCCCGGAGGAATTCCTGGAGGAATCCCCGGAGGAATTCCTGGAGGAATCCCCGGAGGAATTCCTGGAGGAATCCCCGGAGGAATTCCTGGAGGAATCCCCGGAGGAATTCCTGGAGGAATCCCCGGAGGAATTCCTGGAGGAATCCCCGGAGGAATTCCTGGAGGAATCCCCGGAGGAATTCCTGGAGGAATCCCCGGAGGAATTCCTGGAGGAATCCCCGGAGGAATTCCTGGAGGAATCCCCGGAGGAATTCCTGGAGGAATCCCCGGAGGAATTCCTGGAGGAATCCCCGGAGGAATTCCTGGAGGAATCCCCGGAGGAATTCCTGGAGGAATCCCCGGAGGAATTCCTGGAGGAATCCCCGGAGGAATTCCTGGAGGAATCCCCGGAGGAATTCCTGGAGGAATCCCCGGAGGAATTCCTGGAGGAATCCCCGGAAGAAAATTCCTGGAGGAATCCCCGGAGGAATTCCTGGAGGAATCCCCGGAAGAAAATTCTTGGAGGAATCCCCGGAGGAATTCCTGGAGGAATCCCCGGAGG